>NC_054702.1:56566556-56616556 GCF_016097555.1 Gigantopelta aegis
TGACATACCAGGGTTTCCAAGTTTTTATTGCCTTACGTTTTTTTACAACTCATCAACATACATAATATAAATATATGTTTTGTTTTATGCAATATGTACAGTGTAATGTTGGGGAGTGATTTTCAGATAATATGGTAGATGGCAAAAACACATTACAGATATAGCTATATAATCTAAAGCTAGAATAAATCAAGTTGTTTCTTAAATGTTTTTCCCAAATTAAATATTGTCCAAGGTTATTGAGCTCTTTAATGTTTTCAGTATTTAGTAGTTGGATTAGCTTCAAAACACTAGGTCATCGTTAATAATACGGTAAAATGAATGTTTGTCTTAGATCATTATATTGGTGACATTGCAGTATAAAATGGCACTCATCTTCGATTTCATTGGAATTACAAACTGCACATCTTTGTGGGGGGTTTTCAACATCATTATATCTACCAAATTATATATTTAACGTATGAGCACATATTCTAATGTTTGCAAAATTCTTTTAATTAAAGCATTGCTATGATGTATATCATCCAATCAAATCCCATATACAGGCTGTTCAGAAGGATACTATGCATTCACCATATACACGTATTTAATATTTATACACTATATATTTACATTTAACCATTTATGTGGGGTTGTTTTTTTTTTGCACATTATAAAGCTAAAGACGTGTTAAATAATACATCCAGAGCTTCTGTTGTCGGTGAAGGTGGGCAGTAAATGATTTATCATAAATTATGAACTATGGAGATCTCTCAATACATAATGTAAGTAAAATATGAAGTTCATCACCAATACAACCATCAACGTAATCTTTTATTAAGACAAACTGGACAGATCCTTTCAGTATACTAGTAGGCTATATTGTTATATCTGTTTTGGCCAACAGCAAGTCTAAATTAATACTTATATAATTATCGTCTTCAGAAGGTATTAAAATACACGTCTACAAGAATGTATTTGTAAAATACACCATGTAGTGCGTTAGACTATGTTATTTTAATACCATTTTGCCAAAACATAATAATTATATTTGGATGTTCCATATTTTTTCATATTACGGTTATGGTTTATTACGAATGGCTAGGTATGACATGGGAGATAAGCAAAGATATTATACAAATATACTGCCTTTTTATCTATGAAAATCAAACTGTCGTTGTAATAAAGTGTTATTAACCATCTTAACTATATATATAGTTGTGTGTCGATCTTAACATTTGTAACATATTATTTTCGTATACGCTAAACGTTATTTTAATACTATGAAATCACTTTTATTCGAGGTGGTCTACGTTTCGTGTAATTCGTCGACCAGTGCAGTCTACGAATTTAAGAACACAACGAATATGTAATACATATATACATATCATACGAATAAATGATACTTCCTTTTCGTTCCCCGAATTTAAGTACGTAACGAAATGTGTATTTTAGCAAAACCACGAAAGTGTAAGCCCAAGAAACTAAAGGATTTTACAATATTATATGTTTTGAAATGGATTATTTAAATATACTAAAGCTATACCATGTATTCACAGATAAACTCTTTTGACTGTCATTTAATGAATACATATCAGATTTGAGCTTTTTCATTGATGCTATATTTTTTTGTTTCATGTTAGCGTATATTATAAAGAATATATCTATACAAATAAACAAATTGGGTTCATGTTGTTTTATTTAACGTAAATATATTTTTTTTATAGATCTTTCACAACCATTTGAAAACATCATGTCCAGAGATACGATTTTTATTGTTAAAATTATATAATTTTTTGATTGGTGACAAACAAAAGCATCCAAACATATTTTTGCATCACCCAATAGCCGATGTGTATTTTTGTACTGGGGTGTCGTTAAACATTCAATTCATACACATCGTTTGAAAACCAATCAACGAAATGTGTTCATTTCAATATCTGTTGAACGCAACGTGCCTTTATTTCTATGTATCCTCTTCATTAATATATGATTTGAGATTATAACTCTTATATATAAGAATATGGATTTATAATTTTTAAAATCCCCATTCTATGATAAATAATAATTTTATATCACCATTCATAATTCACTTTTTTAATGAAAAAGATGAAATCGCGAATTTGTGGCTTGGTTTGGTGTTGGTCTTGTTGCAAAGCTAGAGTCAGTTATGTTGTTCAAACAGTAACTTCTTAATTTAGACTTTTAACGTTACATCTTTTGTGCGCTGGCTTCTACCAGACAGTTGCGAGCATAAGAAAATCAATATGCTACAAAATGCTCCTGTATTCGTTCGCCCGATTCTAAGGCGTCTTCCATTTGTCTGCACGCCTGTCTTGGAGGCCAACGACCCTGGTTCAGCAACCTCAATTACCGACGCGTACAGCATTCTGTTGGAAATCGTGTCTTTGGCATCCACCCCTGCTATGAAAAAAATAAAACCATTTATGTTTTACTTTTCATGATATTGAAACGAAATTATAATCGATGTACTTGCAAATATTAGCCAGAAATCTGACATATTCAGTGTCAAAGAATTTGTTTCTTGTTATTCCTGTTGCAAGAATCCATTCCAAATATTTGTCGCATAGGCGACCCAATTTTCGGTACCTCGTTTGCAGTATTTTAAATCAACTTGTCTATAAGAAATAAATTTAAATAATAATACAAAAAACTTCCAGTACTTAGGATCTAAATGCGTTATTGTCCTGACTGGAACGTGACTATGTAGAAACCAAATGTCTTTGAAGGATGGTGACACGACCTTGGTTTTCTGATTTTGTGAGCTGTAAAATTTAGCGACTACTAATATATTCAGCATTTTGAACTAGATAAAGAGACAAGGCCAATCGAGCTGACTATGACATGAAGTAGCAATGCCACCACATGCGTTTGAATTGTTTTGTTGCATTTATAAACTTTAAAAAAAGTCCCTACATCAAATCATGCACAACCGCTGTATAGGTTTTTTTTAGTAAATGCACACGTTAATTGCATAAATTATCTCCTTTTTATTCCCACACATTGTTCATATTAGTGTATGAAAATCTCTAATGAGATTTGTGTACGAAAATCTTGAAAGTGATCGTCACGTAAATGTGTAATTTATATATGTAAAAAAGAAACTAATTATAGAATATTTGATGTACCTATCAGTATCGATTCATAGCCACCATGACACTTCTATACATGTTTGCTGTGTATATTATAACATCCCTAGAAATGTACTTATATATAATCCAAAATATTTAGGTCTTTTGACTAACTGTTAAAAATGTGAAATTGATAGTCACAGTACTATATGTTTGGTTACAATGCAACTGGAAAGTACAAGGCTGGTCCTTGAGGTTTTTGTTTGTGTAAAATAAATAAATAAATAAATAACTTTAATTTATCATTATGTAAACCATTGATGTTTTTAATTCTTCATAATAACACTATATTTGTTTTACTTATTTACATAAATTTTAAATTTTCCTAACATGAATAAATGTGTTTTCAATGTTGACACATTGTTAATCATGGTGATGTTAAAGAAGGCTAAAACAGATATAGTGTTTGTGGTATTTCCTTTAATATATAATGATTAGTTATTTATTTTCATTGCAAAACAAATATGGGATTTGTTTAATGTGACGCATTGCAAAGATGGTGGGGAGTAATTATTTGTTTGTAACACGTGGTAAATATAGCTGAATTTGTTTATTTTGATGTTAATGTATTCTAATCATAATAGGATTTGTTTATGATAAACACTGTGAGCATGACGGAAGGTAACTGCATGTAAATATTTGTATTGCTTTTGTTATACTCATTATGTGTGTATAAGTATATCCAGAGACTTGCTGTGTTCAGAGTTATGCTTTTGGATAGGTTTATGTATTGGTAGATTTGCTTTTTCAATTATAGATGAACCATTTGTTTATTGTGAAATATTTAAAATATGCTGGGATTTATATGTATCACATTTATACATATAACTACATAATTTTATTTAACATTATAAAGTGGATTGTATGTGTTTATTGTTTCACTTAGAGTTATGCTTTTGGATAGGTTTATGTATTGGTAGATTTGCTTTTTCAATTATAGATGAACCATTTGTTTATTGTGAAATATTTAAAATATGCTGGGATTTATATGTATCACATTTATACATATAACTACATAATTTTATTTAACATTATAAAGTGGATTGTATGTGTTTATTGTTTATGTTTATGTTTATTGTGAAACATTTTTTACATATTATTTTAATGATAAGATGTTTCCTGTCTAATTTTTCAACTAGAAATTTAATTTTTCAATAATAAATCTACTATTTACCAAATAATGTGATAGAAATAATTAGTAGGTATATCATGGTGACTGCATTTTTAATTCAAACACTCTCTACTAGAAATTGTATGTAAATGAACCTCAGATGGTTAAAACAACTTTAGAAAAACTGTTAGTCTATTAAAAATAAATTATTTAAAACAAATTACTTAGGATTGAATAAAAAATAAAATACACACTATACAAATATGTTAGTTATAAATATTATTTTAAACTGTACCAGTGTGATAAAATAATTAAGAAAGTTAAAATACATTGGAAACAAAAATAATATAGATGACAATATTAATTATTTTGCCTATTCAGAAAGAACCATGAATGTTTATAAATTAGTGCAATGTATAGCATTTAGCAAACAAATATATATATTTTTAAAAATTATTTTAAAATATACAGATCAAAATGGACTTTAATGAAACCAGATTATTTATATTAAAACTGAAATTAATCATGTTTCAAAATTTATTTCTGTTGAACAAATAACAGTAACTCTTTTCACAAAGTAAACATTCAGTTGGCTTATAATTATCTTTAATTGTTATATTTATAAATCAAGAAATATTAATTTTCTTTACTACATCCCTTAAAATATTGAATTAGAGCTTTTTCTATACTTGTGTATTTACTTATTTATTTATTGCACTTAAAATGTGTTTTACATTTAATCTGGAAATAATATTTTGGTGCGTCCTTTGGACATTGTATCTTTAGAGTTTATAAGAAATCAAACTCTTTAATAATTTCTGTTCCATTATATATTTATTGTTCTGAAATACAATACACATTTTTTTAATGACATTTTGTAGTAGCAGAAATGTGAGCTCAAATTTTAATTTATATATTTGTTTTCATTTTATTTGCAACTAGCATCTTTATTTTCAGAAATAAATATGAGAATCTCTTTTCAATAAACATCAGCGAAAAGCAAAGTGTTAATTTTATCAGATATTTATTTATTTTATTTCATATGTGGGTAGGTATAAATGCATTTATTTATTTCTATCTAGATACGAATGATTTCACCATATAAATCTGTTTCATAATTTAATATATTTGTGACATAGAAGTATCGGATTTATTAATTAATATTTGTCTTTTTACACAAAACTCACTTTCCATTTAATTAATTTTTTAATAGATTAATTATATATTAATTATTATACATCGTTGAATAGAAAAATGTGTCTTCTTGTTCTCAACCCATACAAGGTACTAATTACACTATTAAAAATCCCCCAACTGAAAAGAAAAGAATAGAAGCAAACACAAAACAAACAACTATTGAGTCTAAATAGCTAAGTGGCCATACATATATATGTTTTCACTCACGACTATATTTCCACGATAATAATTTTGACGCTTTGTGACTGTAATTTGATATATTGTGTTTTAAAATTGTAATTGCAGGCCAAAAACAACCTTTAAACATTCTTTTTCAACAAGTCACATTTTAAAGAATCTTTAAAGTTGAATGTAAAACAACCTCTACGAACCAGACGTGGAGGAATTTGTAACGGCGAAGAACACCTCCGAGTACGGATATGTGACTGTCACTGGAAGCTTAGAATAAATACTAGTATTCGCAATGTTGGAATGACGTTTAAAAATAGCTCGCCATCGGCTGCGGGGGAGGAAAAGAGAAAAACACTCGCGAAACAACCCTTTGTCCCAGGTCATATCACTCCGCGACAGACCTACTTCCAGGAGGTAGCGTTAGACGATGTACTTTAAAAAGATTGAAGGGTGTGTACCACCAAGTCAAATCCCATTGACAACAGTAGTAATACGCGTGTGGCTAAAGCTAATAGATTCAGTTTCAATCGGCCTGTAAACTGTTGATATAAACACTACAAACTGAAATAATTTAGTATTAAATGGTGGTGGTGGTGGTGTGTGTGTGTGTGGGGGGGGGGGGGGGGGGGCAGGGAATCATGCATCTAGTTTCGGATATAAGGGCAAGAGAAGAAGAGACGCTTATACTTCCAGTCAGCAGCAAGATAGTTTCTATATGCACTCTCCCCGAACCTTCGATATACCAGTCGTGGAGCACATGTTGTGATGAGAATCTTTAATGGGTCCACCAATGGTGATCGATCCTTCAACATCTCGCATCGCATCTCGGCCAACCGCTCTTCCAGTGAACTACATATCGCCTCCAAATCCAAATGACATCTAGTGAAATATGAATCCATCTCTCCCCCCCCCCCCCAAACAACAACAACGACAACAACAACAGCTAAACAAAAGAACACCAAAAAAAGAAGACCCCCCCCCCCCCCCCCCACACACACACACACAAAACCCACACAAAATCAGTGAAACAAGCACCCCACAACAACTACAAAAATTACACTAGAGTTAAGATGCAAATAATGATCTCAAGTACTTAGAACTGTATATAAATTATACTTGCTGTTTCCTCGAATATTTAAAAAAATAAAAATAAAAAACCCTTAACAATGCACATGCTTTCTTCTCACAGCTTTCAGACGGTGGCACAATTGACCGGTCACTGTCTAAAATTACAATTGTTCTCGGGGAAAAACGTTGCCAACAGGCAGAAACTTGGACCTTTGTTGTCTGTGGAGGCCAGTCCTGGCCGTTGATCCCCCTGGAGTCTGATCAGTTTGTGTGCGGGGCCCTAAATGGGGTTGGTATTGGTGGTGATGACCTCTTATAATACTCATTAACTAAGACAAAACGACAAGACCAGTAGTTTATGCAAAGTGGTATCTTTGTCCAAGACAATCTAGAACATATGATACAAAGCTGTGGCATGATTACAAAGTCAATGATAAAAGGTAAATTTGTTTACGATGAAAGAACATCCATCTCTACCCCTAATAAACCCAACTACATCAACAATTTCCCCTCCCTTCCCCCACCCCCCACCCCAAACAAACAAACATAAAAAAAGAAGCAAAAACAAAACAAAAACAACAAAGCAACCCCCCAAACAAAAAGTAACCTAACAACAACAAAAACTTGAACAAACAATACTTTAGTAACAACATCAACAGCAATCCCCACCCAAACAACGATTAAATACAAAATAATCGTGACTGTAAGACAGCAATAAACTATTAGCATGAGAAAGAAAATTTGGATTTCGATAATAATTAATAACCCAAAACAATGATTGGTTGAAACATCAATAAGTGAAATTTAACCCAAAATGTTACTGAAATTGCAAGAGATAAAGGGCTGAATATGTTAGTGGTTTTATTTTTTTTCTATCCGATTATATTAATTTGTTCTATGAATTATTCAGGCAGCTGTGACATCATTTATTTCTTATTTTAAATTTATAATTTATTCTGGAATAAAATTCACATATTCACATATATTAAATTTATTACGTATATTTTAAATTTGTAATACATTCTGAAAAACGTCAGTTGTCTAGTATATTAAAGTTATGAAACATTTAATATAATGGTGAGCTCATAGTTGATTTATTTCTACTGAAACCCATAGTGTGTGTATGTCTTTAGGCTAACAGCTCGTAAAACCATCGTTATTATGGTATTAAAATACGTACACATCGAGATACTTAAAGGTGAAGATGTCTACACATATTTTTAAAATGATAGTGTCACTGTTTTTGTTTTTGTTTTGTTTTTCCTTCGTCATGCTGTTTGGCTACAGCAATTTTATATTACACAACACATTCTAATATGGAGTTTTATAAACTAATGATTAAAAATAATATACTTGTCATTTAGCTTTTGAAATACTAGAAAGAAAGAACAAAACAAGAGAGAGAGAGAGAGAGAGAGAGAGAGAGAGAGAGAGAGAGAGAGAGAGAGAGAGAGAGAGAGAGAGAGAGAGAGAGAGAGAGAGAACGCCCTTTTGGTGTACTAACATATTTTAATAACTGGTGTATTACACAATATTTTTAATTATTGATTTCAGCTGAGAGAGAGAGAGAGAGAGAGAGAGAGAGAGAGAGAGAGAGAGAGAGAGAGAGAGAGAGAGAGAGAGAGAGAGAGAGAATTCCTTTTAGTTCAATCAAATTTTAATACGAATGACGTATTACAAAAGATCATAATAATTATTGATTTCAGCTGAGAAAGACACACACAGAGAGATTGATTTTACAGTGAGATTTCAATACTGTTGGTGCATTACAATAAGATTATAATAAAAATATTTTATTGATTACAGCTTATACAAACGTATGCACAACATGGAATATGTAGTTATAGCCACATGTCAGAAAGTATTATCTGTTTTGTGTACAAAAAGCCTCCATTGTTTTCAAAATATTTGTTTTGTGTTACGATTCTGTTAGTATATTTTATGGTGTTAAACGGTTTAACGTGAATTAATGCTAATTGAATGAAAAGAAGCAAAATAGTTAATAAATAAATAATAAAATTTAGAATATGATCATTTACATTGAATATGTTTATCATACTATCTACCACCCATGATAAATCGAAAACCAAATTAGGACTCCTACAAAAAAACCACACAAAAAACCCAGTTGTTTCTGGAATACGTCTTGTTTGTTATAAAAATGGATGATAATGTTATTAGCGACATTTTGTAGGAAAAGGTAATTAATAGTAGATTTTAACATTTACGTATCCTTTGACATACAATAGTGATACATTTATCGACTGGTTTTTTTGTTGTTGTAGATTTTATAAAATTATTTATAAAAAGTGTCTACTACCGTAAAGACATGTTTACGATTATTTGAACTACGTATATCATGTTTGTGCACTCATAGATTTGAACACACATTTGTGTTAATCATTACTAATGGTATCATGCAAGGAATAATGACTTTCTTACTAGAAAAAACAACCCTGCTAGTCTATTATTGTGTTCGTCGGTACAATGTAAATGTTTGGTAATTAATATGCATGCTTATTAGTGTGTGTCCACCTGCATTTGTATATTTGTATATATGTATTGTGATTATATATGTACGTATTTATGCTGATAAGTGTTTTGTTTAACTTAAGGCAAATAAAGAATTTGAACTTGCTTATTGTTGTTATTTTTGTTTAATATCAGAAGTGACACAACTAATTCAAACCTGGTCATAATTAGATTAATAACACTTGATAATTATTCCGATTTTAAGGTTACTACTCTAAACTACACACATTTTAAAACGATCTTGGTGGTATTACAATACAAATACGTCTGCAATTATGTTCTGGATGCTTTACTAGTATTGGTGACAAAAGCACGTAACTTTACTGATGTGCTTAACTTCGCTAAGTTACTTAGTAAGCTAATATGTCTGTTCATGTATACCTTGGAGAGATTTTTTAAAGAGAGTACATTGTTTGTTTGTTTCCAAGGTAGCGTGCGTGTTGCAATAAATCTTTTTTTACTGGTAATATATTTGCATATCAATATCACTTGTGATTATTACTAATGCTGATTATCCGGAGCAACATGCATTCCAGGAAATATATCTATTCGTGTACATAATTATAGTCTCGTGTAAAACGCTTTGCACTGATTGTTTGAAACTTGTTGTAATGTTAGTGTATGCATTATTGTTTCCATTGTAACATTGTAATATGCTTATACATAATAAAATGTATCTCATTTGACATGCGTTTGAGAAATTACTACATCATATAGTTAAGAGGCAGTTAAACAGAAAAGAATCAATATTCACAATGTAAAATAAAACAGTATATAGATTTATTTGCATAACTATTAATAACATGTTTTTAAAAAGACCCTCTTAGACTTTATACATGTTATGAACCCCACCCGTTCTAAGTGACCATTTATAGACCAACCCCAGTGTACAGGATACAGTCTTTGTCCACCAGTTGTGTACAGGATACAGTCTATGTCCAGCAGGCAGGTGGGGGAACAACCCTTTAATATGTTGGTCAGAATGACTAAGACATCCGCCTGCTTCCTAGGGGCTAATTCGTGGTATATCTTTTGTTCACACTGTAGCCGAGATAACCACTACGTTGTTTATACCTGACAAAAGAGATGGACTATGTTTCTGATTACCGCTGATTGTATTTTACAGGCGGCGGCGGAGGGCGGCGGAGAGGAGCCTGTAAGTGGTTCAACGTGGCCAAGGGTTGGGGCTTCATCACCCCCGACGACGGCTCCCAAGACGTGTTCGTGCACCAGGTGCGTGCATTTTAACATATTCATATTTTTTTTGTGTGTTTGTGTTTGTTTTTGTTTGTTTGTTTGGTTTCTTTTATATATATATTTTTTTTATTTGTTGGTTTTTGTTTTTTGGTTATATTTTTTTAATTATTACTTATGTTTGGTTTTGTTCGTTTGGTTTTTTTTCGGGTGTTTTTTTTTTTTTTTTTTTTTTGGGTGGGGGGTGGGGGGGGTGTTTTTGTTTTGTTGTGTTGTTTTTTCCCCCATTCCAACCAGTGCATCACAACTGGTCAAGGACCGTGGTATTTGTTTTCCTGTATGTGGGAAAGTGCATATTATAAAAGATCCCTTTAATCATTAGGAAAAATTAAGCGTGGTTACTCTGATCACTACATGTCAGAATTACCAAATGTTTATTTATCTATTCATTCATTCACATATTCATCCATACATACATCCATCCATCGTTATTTATTTATTTATTTATTTGTGTATTTATTTGTGTATTTATTTATTTATTTATTTATTTGTTTGTTTCTTTACTTATTTAATATTCTACTTCCAATTATTAAATAATTAAATATTAAATATATCAATTTCAATTTGACACCATATTTGGCTTTTGCTACATATTAATATTTAATTTATAATATATGATATATATACCTGGCTTTTTTTTTTTTACTTTATGTTTAGCGGAATTTCATTAGAACGCAAATATTTGTTTAACGTCTTTACATAATAAATTAATAATAATATGGCACTAGCATTGACAAAAATGTATGTAGGGATTTGATATTTATAAAAAAAATGCATAATGATTGTAAACAATAAATGTTCTATTTTGTATACCATAATAATCAGCATTAGAATTGGGTCCGTTATCATACGTTTTCGTGATAAGGTGGATAAATCAGACACAATGCTATCGAATTTCCTATTCTGTTTCAAAAATAAATGGGTAAATTAATGGCCAAATTAAATAAAATTAATTTATTCTAATATATCATTTCAGTTTTAATTAGAAATTATATATAAAAAAACAGTTCAAACATTCCCCAAATAAATTAGAGATCACAAAAATTGTTTTCATTTCAATAATTAAAAATTAAAAATTAAAAATAGTGAAATGGGTTCTGTAGGAATGGGATTTCATTGCAAGTATATGCTTATTGCACAGTTTTGTTTTTCGTTATTTGGAGCAGTCTGGAATAAAACAAATAATCTCTAACTGTATTCAAACAAAATAATTAAATTATCATTTTACAATAATTATAATGTTTTACATTTTAAGCATATTTAAATGTTTCATTTTAAATAATAGTATAAAAAAATCAAATGAAACGATTTCATTTGCCATAAACTGCATTTGGCTACAGAATAAAACAAAATATGAACATTTAGGTTATTTGAACATACTCGAATTCACTGTAAATCCGTAAATGGCAGACAACTGTAAAAACTAAATTATGGTGTGTGTGTGTGTGTGTGTGTGTGTGTGTGTGTGTGTGTGTTCTTGTTGTTTTCTTTTCATGAAACCTCAACAACTAGTTTAACAAAAGCCGAGGTATGTACTATCCTGTCTGTGGGATTATGCATATAAAAGATCCCGTGCTGCTAATCGAAAAGAGTAGCCCATGAATTGGCGACAGCGGATTTCCTCTCTCATATCTGTGTGGTCCTTAACCATATGTCCGACGCCATATAACCGTAAATAAAATGTGTTGAGTGCGTCGTTAAATAAAACATTTCCTTCCTTCTTTCCTTTTCATGAAACAGTACTGAAGTGTAAAAGTTAAGTTTTAAAAACAAAGTGTGTAAGATAAAATTAAAACGTTAATGTGTGTAAACGTAGTACGTGTATACTGTATACGATAACGTATACATACAAATATAATAATACACTAGTGACTAAACGACGACTTTCTTATCTAATGTAACCCTGTATGCTTTTAATATTTATTTTCAAAATACATGTGTGTGTGTATATGTATATGTATATATATATATATATATATATATATATATATATATATATATATATATATATATATATATATATATATATATATATATATATATATATGTATGATGTGTGTGTGCGTGCGTGTATGCGTGTGTGTGTGTGTGTGTGTGTGTGTGTGTGTGTGTGTGTAAACGACTCACGTACAGCGCCGGTAATCTAATGTAACACTGTATGCTTTTAATATTTACATGCATACATACATACATACCATATATACATACCATAATGATAATAATAATAATAATAATAATAATAATAATAAGATAGATAGATAGATAGATAGATAGATAGATAGATAGATAGATAGATAGATAGATAGATAGATAGATATCCACCGAAACCACACAATCAGCAGATTTCGTGTGGAAAGTTCAGTCTGATCCATTTGCGAGTAACACACTAGTCTTCATGTGGCTAATTATGTTAGACATTTGCGTCATACGACGCAATATAAATGTCTGCCAACTGATGGCAACATTTTTCTTTTGTGCATAAAGCTATGGATTTAAATATTTCGTGATATCCTCTGGTGTCAGACCGACCCAAGAGGTGAGACCCCCGACGCGGCGTTGTAGCCATTGCCATTAGAGCGCTTGCTGTTCTCGCTGCGTTTCAGACCCAAGGAAAATGATGACTGTTGTTGTTGTGGCTGCTGCTGCTGTTGCTGCTACTGTTGTTGTGGGCAATCTGCTACCAGGTGGTCTTCGGAACGGCAGTTATAACAGCGTTTTGTTATGGGTCCACAAGGACATTTGGCAGTGATGTGGTTGCCAAATTTCTCCACAGTTGTATATGTACCCCCTCTTTTATTTTGGCAGCCCTGACCCTGGTGTACGCTTATTCGTGTGTTTTGCTATACGATGTTGCTGGTCCAGACGGTGGCGTCAATCACCTGACTCTGATAGTGGCTGACACACGCTGACCTTACACAGGGGGGGTCAATAAAAGTTGATATTTACGCAAAATAAGCTTTAATGTGGGTGTAATTTGAAACACTCTGTAAGGGTACGGGCTGTCCGGCATGTGCCATGTGCAGAAATCACGTGACTACTCAACATCATTATGTATCACTGGCTCGGCGGACCTTGGTTAGACTCCATCGTGTTATGTATTGATGTCCAGTGTCAATCCCCCACCCCACCCCATCCCTTCCCTTCCCATGCCTCCCTTGTCAGAGTCCTGTGTGAACGATGCAATTGTCTTCCGAAGAACAACTGAAATAATAATACTTGTATCCAACATCATGAGATAACAACCTTTTGTATTTATTGTTTTTCTTCTTCTTCTTCTTCTTCTTCTTGTTCTTCTTCTTCTTGTTCTTCTTGTTCCTTCTTGTAATGATATCACAAGGAGATGTTTGCTGCCAGGATGAATCTCACAATGACACGGAGGGATGCCTGGTCTCCATATAGTCTTCCTTCTGTGTTTTTCTGTGTTGGCCATTGAGCATCTCTGAGTTGGCTGTGTTGTTGGCAGTATTGTAGGATGTGTCCAACAGGTTTTTTTTTTTTTTTTTTTTTTTTTTTTTTTGGGGGGGGGGGGGTAATTATTATTATTATTATTTTGTTGTGTTGTGTTCTATAGGTGGGGTGATATTTTTTTTATTTTTTTTGTTTCTCAGGTTCTTTTAAAATTTTCTGATTATACCCACAAATGTTATAGTGATGTGTGGTTGGATCCCCGAGTTTACTACATTTAGTTTGTAAGCAGAATAAGTACATATTCGATAGATGAAGTAAAATATTTATAATGTCCAAATAAAATGGAGCGGTGATTGAAAGAGGTAAGATAAACACGAGAGACTGGTAAATATTTTTTTTTAGAGATATCAAATTTAAAAAATTAATATTAGTTTCGGGATTACTCAAAATCCACGATGATTGCAATAGTCTTGGAGAATTTGCGAATATTTAAAACGACTGTAAATATATATTAACATTTTAGAACCATTTTAAAATAATTTCTTTTAGAATCACACTTGTGCCGAAGTACGATATTGAATATGCTGAATTACTGAATCGTAATCGTCATGTATTTCCGAATTTCAAATTGTCTTGCCCTATTATAGTCGAGTGTACTAACATATTATCATTAATTTTCACAAAAAGTACCTTCCATTTGATGGCAAACTACCGTCAATCTCTCTCTCTCTCTCTCTCTCTCTCTCTCTCTCTCTCTCTCTCTCTCTCTCTCTCTCTCTCTCTCTCTCTCTCTCTCTCTCTCTCTCTCTCTCTCTCAAAAAAAATAAATAAAAATAAAATATTAATAATTAAAAAAAAAAACAAAAAAAAAAAAACAAAAAAAAAAACATAAAAAAATACATAAAATAAAATGAAATAAAAAATATAAAATAACATTTATTTCAAAAACTTATTCCAAATTAAATTTTATGAAAATTGCAAGAACTATAGTTTTGTTCGCGCATCTACTTTTGCGTAACCCCATTTTTCGTTCGCACATTAAATTTAGGACATCATTTACGTGGTCGTTTCAGGTTACGATTTTTTTTTCCTTTTAACGAAATGGGTTACCTGAATGTTCAATTGTCAGAGACCCTACATTTAAGGTAGTCAATAGTTATTCATTGTAACGTCTCACAAAGTGCTTATCACATGTTCATATGAAAAAAACAGCAGCGACCATCCTTTCACAACAGTGGATATCGGATTCATTTGAAATCCAGAGTGACCGCAATTGCTGGACCATACCTAGTATAAAATAATTGCTGGTGGTAGTGTATATGTGTGTGTGTGTGGGGGGGGGGGGGGGGGTGTTAGTAAAATAGAATCAGGATATGTATCATAAGGACAAAAACACTTGTAAATAACAAAACTTTTTTGTATTTTTTTTAGGGGTAGACCATTACCTTTTTACCCGTTTGAATTCTGAATTGCTCACACATTTAGACTTTTCAAGTAAAAATTAATACTTTTATTTCCTTCCTTTCAAAGTGTTATTGCAAAACAGATTTTTTATTGAAACAGTTAAGTGGTACTAAGTAAATAAATTACATTTAACATACAATTGTGAACTATTTTATAATAAACAATGAATAAAATAATTAATATTTTGCGTTCAGGTAATCTATACAGAATTTACTTCGCAAAATTATAAAAGTTATTTTTGAACTGTGTAGCCAACCGATGAGACGAGTTTTATTTAAAGAAAGAATAATGCCTGTACGTTTTGTGTTGGTAAACGATAATAAATTATTAAAGGGACATACCCTAGTTTTTAAACACTAAGGCATAGTTTTGACTATTAGAGCTGTTTTTGATAATTGAAGTCACCCGTTACCTAGACTTTATTGTTTAGATTAGCCATTTCCGTACATTCGAAGTGTTCTTGGACATCCTGGTGTTTTTAATATCACAAAATGCATTTCTCATATTTTTAAAAACGCAAGTGCGTCCGAGAGGTAACAGTTATGGAGTCGAGTTTTAGTCTATTTTTAGAGGGTATTTCACCATTTCAAAGTCACAGACTCATGTTTCACTCAATTGTAACTTTATCCAAATGTGTTACAGGTTTGTAGATTAACTAAACTTAGTAACTGAACTTAATGTTAATTTTCGTGGGCTGAAAATAGGGTCTGTCCCTTTAAAAGGTTATTAATTAGTTTAATCACTGGAACGCGGTTGCATTAGTACGCACTGCTTGCATATGCATTTAAGTGAACAGAGTTACCTCGCTTTTTAAACTTCGATAGCCTTCGTTCAGCAATACAGATTTAATTTTTTCGCTCAACGTTTTTCAAAGTACTATTTTGACTGGTGGTCATTTGGTTTATTGTGTAGCGTAAAAACCAGTGTAGAAAGCGTTAGCGACAAACTACTGACTGATCTCACCCCTGATTAAGATATCACGTCACAAAATGATGACTCCAGAAAAAACAAATATCGACCCGAGAAAAAAACAACGTTCACATGATTCGTGATTTAGTCGCCCACGTAATGTAATATTATACAGATAATCGACAACTACAGCCTTGACTGACCAAATTCATCTAATAAAAAGTTATTTTGGATTCAGTTCATATTCGATATGAAAAAAAAAGTAGATTTGAAACATCTAGTAAGTTATCTTTTGACAAAGAGTTTGTGGGCTGCTACACCATGTCATCACTCGAAAAAAAAATCATTAAAGAAAGAAATGTCTTATTTAACGACGCACTCAACACATTTTATTTACGGTTATATGGCGTCAGACATATGGTTAAGGACCACACAGATTTTGAGAGGAAACCCGCTGTCGCCACTACATGGGCTACTCTTCCGATTAGCAGCAAGGGATCTTTTATTTGCGCTTCTCACAGGCAGGATAGCACAAACCATGGCCTTTGTTGAACCAGTTATGGATCACTGGTCGGTGCAAGTGGTTTACACCTACCCATTGAGCCTTGCGGAGCACTCACTCAGGGTTTGGAGTCGGTATCTGGATTAAAAATACCATGCCTCGACTGGGATCCGAACCCAGTACCTACCAGCCTGTAGACCGATGGCCTGCCACGACGCCACCGAGGCCGATAAAAAATCATTAATTAAGCAAGTTGTTAATACGTTTTAAAACGGTCCTGTGTTAATTTATTTGTTTTTGTGTTTATTTCTATTTGTGGTTCATGCACAATGTTCTTTGGCTACCTGCATTGTTTGCCCAGAGCTAATCAAAAAGAGTAACCCAAGAAGTGGCGACAGCGTGTTTCCTCTCTGAATATCTGTGTGGTCCTTAAGCTTATGTCTCACGCAGTATAACCGTAAATAAAATGTGTTGAGTGCGTCGTTAAATAAAACTTCATTTAAAAAAAAAAAAAAAATTGTTTGCCCAGGATAAGGCTTTTAGGAAGTACGGTCACTTTGGTACCTACCAAGTCAAAAATCAATATGGGTGGACCACAATTTTTTTTTTTTTACCTCTTATCCAGAGTACCACCTCATTTTGCTGTTGTGTAAGTGGCAGCATACCACAGACACGGGTTTTATCAATTAGGCCAACCTACTTGTAATCATCAAATAATAAAAAGGTATTTCAGCATTCTATATTTAAATATACATGTATATATATTTGGTGAAGACCTATTTCCAAAACTGGCTACAGATTTTCGAAGCTATCTTAGCGCTACGATATCGTAAAACCGTCGTAAGCTATGACGTCACCACGGCGCATGCCATACCCTACGACGGTTTACGATTATCGACGGTCTTAGCGCTAAGATAGCTTCGAAAATCTGGACCCTGGACTATAATAAGCTGCTACACAAAGTAACAGGGTGAATTAATAGTCACAAATAAAAATAATTAATGGCCTGGGGGCAGTACTGGATTGCGAACCCAGCGCCTTCCATCCGTAAGAACGATGAGTCTAATCACTGAAGTTTGTTTTTTGATTAACGACACCACTAGAGCACATTGATTTATTAATTTCATTTTCATTCGTGCTTATATCCAATTAACATTCAAACAAACTGTCCTGGGCACACACCTCAGCTATCTGGGCTGTCTGTCCAGGACAGTGAGTTAATTGTTACTTGTTAGTGGTTAGTGAGAGAGAAGAGGGTATAGTGGTCTTACACCTACCCATTGAGTCGTTAAAACTCGCTCTGGGTGGGAGCCGATACTGATTGCGAACCCTGTACCTACCAACTTATTAATCATAGGTCAGTAGATGTCAAATATTTGGTCATTTTGACATAGTCTTTGAGAGGAAACCAGTTACATTTTTTTCCATCAGTAGCAAAGGATTTTTAATATGCATCGTCCCACAGACAGGATAATACATACCATGGCCTTTGGTATACCAGTCGTGGTGCACTGGCTGGAACGAGAAATAGCCCAAATGGGCCAACCGACGGGGATCGGACCTAGACTGACCTCGCGTCAATCGAGCGCTTTACCACCGTCTAACCACTACGTCATACAGAAGAAAGAAAATGTTTTATTTAACGACTCACTCAACACGGTTATATGGTGACAGACATATGGTTAAGGACCACACAGATATGAGAGAGGAAACTCGCTGTCGGCTACTCTTTTCGATTAGTAGCAAGAGATCTTTTATATGCACCATCCCACAGACAGGATAGTACATACCACGGCTTTTGTTAAACCAGTTGTGGAGTACTGGCTGGAACGAGAAATAGCCCAATGGGCCCACTGACGGGAATCGATCCTAGATGGATAACCGCAGTCCTCGAAATTCGCAAAATCAGCAATACCGTCGCAAAATCTATCGCAAAATTGAATTGCGACAGCATTTCATTGCCGTCGCAAATCTGAGAGTGGTGAAGAGTCTGTAGGCATTTTTCTCTGAACTCTGTCCAATTACAGATCCCAGAAAAAAAACATTTATAATCTAGTGTGGCCCAATTTTTCCTCAATTAAAGGGACAGACCCTAGTTTCAACCCGTGAAAATTAACACTAAGTTTAATTAATCTACAAACTTGTAACACATTTGGATAAGTTACAATTGCGTCTGTGACTTTGAAATGGTGAAATACCCTCTAAAATAAAGACTAAAACTCGACTCCATAACTGTTACTTCTCAGACGCACGTACGTTTTTAAAAGTATGAGAAATGCATTTTGTGATATTAAAAACACCAGGATGACCAAAAACACTTTGAATGTATGGAAATTGATAATCTAAACTATAAAATCTAAGTAAAGTATGACATAAGTTATCAAAAAACGGTTATAATAGTCAAAAATATGCGTTAGTGTTTAAAAACTAGGGTATGTCCCTTTAAGATAAATCGGTTTATTCCAGTATAGAAGCGTACTAAAGTAAAGCTGAGATGTCATCGTTTAGCATATTACTGCAGTGGATCATAGATGAATAATATTGACAGCATTAATCTTTTGTTTAAAATTGCCGCCATAGTGATGTTACAAAATTGATTTACGACGGCATTTAACTGCCGTAGCAAACTTGTCCGAATTTCAAGGGCTGTAACCGCATCAGGCGAGCGCTGTACCACTGAGCTACGTCTCGCCCAACTACGTCATAGAGAGGCTGGTAACAAAGCAAACGGGCTCTGCTGATGTATATCATATCGGTAGTGTAGAGAGGGCGGGCTAGCTGGGTTAATTGTCCCGGGGCAAAGGACCTAACAATGGACCATGAATCCAGTAGCCTAATTATTGTGTTCCCTACACTTCTTTTTAAACAAACCTGTTTTCACACTTCAACGACCAATTTGCCTCTAAAGGTTAGGTATCATAGCCCTAAAAAAAAACAAGTATGTAATTATATTTCTACGAGTGCTGTATATCAGAATAGTTAGCGACAGGTTTAGACCATATAGTCTGTAATCAGTCAGTCAGTCAGTCAGTCAGTCGATCAATCGATCGATAAAACAACCAATCAATTGATCGAGCGAATAAGGTACCAACCACTCATAATTAAACAAAATGCCCAATTAAAGTCTAAACCAAATTCACTATCTATTAAGGGAAAATAATTCACTAATTAGTAATAGAGTACATTGAAAGTGAACAAGATAGCCATTTAGACAAAATGAAATAACTATTTACATTCGGTGGATACACGCATGCATGTACTTATATATATATAATATACTACATAGTTTGTGTTGTTACAAATTCAGTTTGTTAATATGTACGCATAGAGATTTTGTGGAAACGTAAATAAATAAAATATATTATGTCTGATGCTTGATTCTGATGAGTCTATAAGTGTAATTTATTACGAATATTGAATCTCAAGGTCTTTTAAAAGGGTCATACTGTAACCAGAAACTGTTTCAGTTTCTTTCAAACTTAGAGCATATTTTGTACTTTTCTGCAGTATAAAATCCCAATGGAAATATCGCATAACGGAAACTGTATGCTATGAACGTTAGCGATAGTTAACTTGCTAAGTTACTGAAATCCTAGTGGTAATTGGCATGTTAAAACGATATGCCAGACACATAATGTTAGTTTCTCGTTCCTGCCAGTGCACCACGACTGGTATATCAAAGGCCGTGGTATGTACTACCCTGTCTGTGGAATGGTGCATATAACAAAATCCCTTGCTACTAATCGAAAAGAGTAGCCCATGAAGTGGCGACAGTGGGTTTACTCTCTCATTATCTGTGTGGTCTATAACCATATGTTTGGCGCCATATAAACGTAAATAAAATGTGTTGAGTGCGTCGTTAAATAAAACATTTCTTTCTTTCATAATGTTAGTTTGCATTTTGCACAATATGTCCACGTATACGTCCGCTATGTTTGAAATCTTAGTGATTGATAGTTTACACACTTTGAGTGGTATTCCCAAACATCTGGTTAAAGTTTGCGCAGGTATTTTATATGCCTGAAAGTATGTTTTACAATTTACACTGTACACGCATGCTCAAATTGTGGCCATGGATGATCGAACGCCTTGAGGTTGTGCATAAACTGCTTATGTTCATGTCCGAAATCCAGACGTTATTGTATGTAGTCCATACGCCGTATTGCCGGAAGTGTCAGATATTTTTGTAAACAGCCCAGTGACCCTTCGTACTGGTCTGCGGACATTTGTGGCCGTTGTTAATCACATGGCCAGCTGGTCAGTCTAAAACCTCGGACGTCACGTGACCAAAGGCAGCCAGCACAAAAAGGTCAGCCCGTGGTCAAGGAAAAGTTGGCGTCAGTAAGAAGAGATTTAGTGTATTGTTTGTGTTCACCACCCTTGCACGTGGACATGACATTGGTGTATGTCTGTATGTATGATTCAAGCATTGTTCACACGCTTTTACCATTATAACCAAAAGTACATAGGTTTTATGCTTCAAAATTAATCTCCCTATTAACTACCTATCTATGTTCAGGCAGACCGAAGAACAAAAAAAAAAAAAAAAAAAAAAAAAAAAACCAAACAAAAAAACAACAACAAAGAAACAAACATTCGCAAGCTAATTTTTGCGCTTCATGATAAACCGAATGGCCGCATATAGCCATACTGTTTGTGAACGTTCTAGCGTCGTTTTCTGTTGCTTAACACAGGACATATTTGCGTTTATTATCATACCACCGCCATGCGACGTTCGCAAACGTTCTTCTGTTCATTGTGGAGGTCAGTGACTCGGAAAATGTGACTTAGTAATTTAAATTTTTATGTCCGATTTATTGACTTTGGTTCCGACTTAGCTGTCTATTGTATAGCCTGTTACTGGATAATGAACTATAGTCACAATGCCAAACTCTCGTCTTAGAGTTGCTTGTGTGATCAAAAATACACACCAGATAATCTCTAGAATACCTTAGAATCCCATTGTAGAACCTGTTTTGTGGAAATAATGGCCAATGTTACCCCCCCCCCCCGCCCCCCTGTTACCGCTCTCCCTTGCAAAAAAAGTACTATATTACTTTATTCCTTAGTCTCATTATCATCTAGTGTAAGTGTCGTGTATTCGGGTCCGGCTCGAGTGTGACCCTCGAGTACACGAGTCCAATAATTTGGACTCGTTGACGACCTAGAGGAGTTCTATATTGTACCTGCAAAAGAGTGATCCACGAGTCCCGGGTACTGTTCCACAGATCACAGCATTCACGACAAACGTCAGAAAGTTAAAACCCAGACTTGTCTAGTTTTGGTAAATGTAAAGAGTTCGGTTTTGTTTACTTCATATATTAATTTAGCAATGAATACAAGTAGAGTTCATTAGGTGGGGATGTTAATAAAAGACCACGATGTCAAAAACAATCGTCATCAAACAGTAAACACATCTACCAGTGAGAATAGGGAGATGTTTTGGCATCCAGTAAAAACATACAGCAACAATTCTTACTCCATAAAGGCGTTATAATACAAGCTATTGAGGCACCTTCCAGCTTCCATATATTTGTGTCAGTCATATAACAGGAGTTTTGGGAGACAAATATTTCCTGGTATTCTGCCTCTGATGGTAATTCATCTGGGGATTCCGAACTTTGCTATTGGCATTAGCATGCTCAAAAGTGTCTCAGAAGGTGAGATAGGAAGACGGCATCACAATCTGGAGCAGAAGGAATATTGTTCGACATAAAAGACAAATAGATTACTAGTACTGGAAAGAAAAAAGTACCATTCGTCAAATACAACATATCAAAACATTACGGCAAAATATATTATATTCACTGTGTACGAAGCAAAAATACAACAACAACACCCCCCCCCCCCCCCACCCCCCCCCCCCCCCCGATAGTTCGCAAGTGTCTGTCGTCGACCTTAGTATTATTGTTACAAAGTCTTAGTATTGCTATCTCATAGTCTTAGTACTAATGTCATAATATCCAAAGGCAAACAGAAAATAGTCGGTCTCTGGTCAGACCTAAGTTCCAGAATTGATGCGGAGGATTTTTTTCTTCTTTTTTTTTCTTTGAAGCATGGGTTGCACAGAAAAGGTGGGTATATTTGATACCGAAATAAGGGGCATATTTAAATTGTAATCAGATTGCACGTCTTAGTTCATGTATGATGACATTTTGGCTCCAAAAGTGGGTTTACGTCATCGCAAGAAAAGCCAGTCAAAAATCGACATCATACCGAGGGAAATAATAATTAAAAAAATATTGACGCGCGAGAACAGAAATTTATTTTGTTTGGCCTAATATTGATGTTACCTAACCATAGTGTGTGCTCCATTATTTGTCGGTTTGTTTCTTTGTGCATATTAATACGATTTTGTGACTAATCTGTCACACCAAATCAAAGAAATCTAGCTAGAAGGTTTCATTTCACTTTCCGCTCTGTTAATGATCGTATATCATTTCATAATAGCATGAATATCAGATTACCTTCCATTGATATACATAACAACAGTTACAGATAAAAGAAACTACTGAAGGTTTAATCTGTTTCATACTTCGATCAATATATAAAGATTTAAAAAAAAATAACAATGGCCTCCAAACAAAACAGAATGACAAAAGGCTCGACTTGAGCTTTCCAGTACTAGTAATCTATTTGTCTTTTATATCGAATAATATTCCTTCTGCTCCAGATTGTGATGACGTCTTCCTATCTCACCTTCTGAGACACGTTTGAGCATGCTTATGCCGATTTCAAACAATGTCATATCATTATGGCATAGGTTGTGTCAGCAGGGTTATGACATCCAATGACTCAAAAATGTTTTAAGAAATTAGGACATTTTATCGCTGTGATGCATACTAACTAAAATGATGTCTAATGCTTTTACCTTGGACATGCATTGCATCGGTGTGGTGCGCGCGTCTCTCTCTCTCTCTCTCTCTCTCTCTCTCTCTCTCTCTCTCTCTCTCTCTCTTTCTGTGTGTGTGTGTGTGTCTCGCTGGTCTGTCTCTATATCTCTCTCTATATCTGTCTCTCTGGTATCTCTGTCTCTCTCGCTGTCTCTCTGGTATCTCTGTCTCTCTCGCTGTGTGTGTCTCTCTCGCTCTCTCTCTCTCTCTCTCTCTCTCTCTCTCTCTCTCTCTCTCTCTCTCTCTCTCTCTCTCTCTCTCTCTCTCTCTCTCTCTCACTTGACAGATATAGACTGGGTTCATGATGGGTGTCACCTGGCAGCATCACTGCTTTGACGATGATTCACGAATGCACGCCATCACAGCTCTATACACATGTACATCTATTGAGCTCTGTCTTGTGAAAGGTTGGCTTGTCCAACCAGTCTTGGAGTGGGAATCCTGAAAAAATTGGAAAGGTGAACCATCTTCGGGTGACAGTCCTCCTATAGACGAAGTACCCAACAGCGACCTTGTAAAAACCTCTTTTTGAAGCAGCCTTGTGCAGAGATACGATTTTAAATGTGATAACTGTTTTGTCCTTGTATCTAGTTCTAGTATTTTTGTCATCTAGTCCTATTGTCTCTATCATGTTGTCCTACTATCGGTGCCATCTACTCCTAGTTACTAAGTAATAGTATTGAAATGTCGCTGGCATGTTGTCCTAGTATTACACGTATTACTATTTCCTAGAATGTTATCTCTGCTTGTATCACTATCACCTATTGGTTTTTACCAAATTCTAGTAATAGTATGTTCATATGTTTGCTTTTTTAATGGAAAACGTTCCCTGTAACCAGTGTACACAAACAATGGTTGCAATAAAATAACCGTTTATTTTATTTAACGACACAACTAGAGTACATTGATTTAATAATGATCGGCTATTGGATGTCAAACATTTGGTAATTCTGACATATAGTCTTAGAGAGGTAACCCGCTACATTTGTTTCCTTCGTAGCAAGGGATCTTTTATATGCACCATCCCACAGACAGGATAGCACATACCACGGCCTTTGCTATACCAGTCGTGGAACACTGGTTGGAACGAGAAATAGCCCAATGGGTCCACCGACGGGGGATTGATCACAGACAGACCGTGCAACAGGCGAACGATTTACCACTGGACTACGTCCGGGGCGGGACGTAGCCCAGTGGTAAAGCGCTCGCTTGATGCGCGGTCGGTTTAGGGTCGATCCCCGTCAGTGAGCCCGTTGAGCTATTTCTCGCTCCAGCCAGTGCACCTCGACTGGTACAGCAAAGGCCGTGGTATGTGCTATCCTGTCTATGGGATGCTGCATATAAAAGATCCCTTGCTGCTACTCGAAAAGAGAAGCCCATGAAGTGGCGACAGCGGGTTTCCTCCCTCAATATCTGCGTGGTCCTTTACCATATGTCCGACGCCATATAACCGTAAATAAAATGTGTTGAGTGCGTCGTTAAATAAACCATTTCATTTCATTTGGACTACGTCCCGTCCCTGGCTGCAATAAAGATTGATTTGATTGGATGTAACCTTACTGCACCGATTCGCACTTTCTAAAAAACTATATTTAGATGAATGATGTGGACTAATAGTAATATGTGCGCTATCAGCTAGTTGGAAAGCATTAACCATTTGAAATGTTCTATTTAAAATGTAAGGTTTTTTTTCCTAAATGGAATAGAAGTAATAATCTGAAAAAAAGACACAGCTTCTCTGAAAAATACATAATGAATAAAATACGTGATGATACCTAGCAAAGCGAGCCACCATAGTTCTATTACAAACTTAGCCAATAACGCAAAAAAAAAGAACGTTTCTTTTATGTTATTATATGTTATCTTCCTCTGATATCCAGCACACCCACGAGAACAATTTCATGAACACGTAGGACTATTGAGTCGCTTTGAATGGTACATGTCTAGCCATTCTATCACGGACTTTGATTAATATCGTATCAATATTTTCCTATTGTGCCTTCAACAATATACGTGGTCATTAATATGTTGCCATACAAATGTTACACTTAGACATTTCGTTTCTCGCTTAACAATCGTTTCTGACTCCCATTCATTTGGGTTATTAAAAGCAGCTTAATTTTCGAGTTGTAAAACTTGATATAAAAATAATGTTGCCTTGCACATGTTTCCTTTGGATAATACATTCATCGGTTTACACGGGGCGAGACGTAGCCCAGTGGTAAAGCGCTCGCTTGATGCGCGGTCGGTCTGGGATCGATCCCCGTCGGTGGACCCGTGAGGCTATTTCTCGCCACAGCCAGTGCACCACGACTGGTGTATCAAAGGCCGTGGTATGTGCTATCCTGTTTGTGGGATGGTGCATATTTCTGATAAGACTGAAATAGGAAAGAAAGTCAAGTGCCAGATATGCTTGATGACTATATTTTATGTCAATTATATACACCTAAGCATACATAAGCACATTTTAAATAAAAACGTCATTTTATATATATTACAAGCTACTACTAATTAAAATGAATGTAAAAATTAATGAACGAATAACGACACACCAGAAAACAATTTCACATCGGCTATTGGTTGTCAAACAATACCCAATCCCTTGCAGCTATTCAGTAAGAGTAGCCTATGTTGTCTATGTCACTGTCTGTCTGTCTGTCTGTCTGTCTGTCTGTCTCTGTCTCTCTCTCTCTCTCTCTCTCTCTCTCTCTCTCTCTCTCTCTCTCTCTCTCTCTCTCTCTCTCTCTCTCTCTCTCTCTCTCTCTCTCTCTCTCTCTCTCTCTCTCTCTCTCTCTCTCTCTCTCTCTCTCTCTCTCTCTCTCTCTCTCTCTCTCTCTCTCTCTCTCTCTCTCTCTCTCTCCAGTGCTTCATATACTTACCATTTGTGACACCCAATAGCCGATGTGTATTTTTGTGCTGGGGTATCTTTAAACATTCATTCATTCATTCATTCATTACTCTCCAGTGCATTACAGTGCTCTGTTGTTGTTGTTTTGACAAAATGTATTTTTACAAACAAAACGTATACATTTGGTATCTGTCCCGTGGACTGGTATATTGGGGTAGCAGCAGATCGAAGAAAAGCCCCACAACACTTTGACATATCATTAAAAAAATGCAAATACCCAAGTAACGTACAGGTTTAGGCAAGTAAAAAATGAAGATCAGAAAGCTACATATATATATATATATATATATATATATATATATATATATATATATATATATATATATATATATATATATATATATTTTTGTTTTTACATAAGAATCAATGTTCAAACCTTCCTGACTCTCCGACATAGATACATCGACCTGGCTCCTGGACTATTACACTTACAAACAATTTATCCATGAAGGATTCTTATTCAAATGTGGTTGTGCGTAATCCTATTTTCGTTTGGGCGTTATATTTAGGACAAAAAATAAGTTACATATTGTCATAATGCAGACACTGAAATGAGTTACTTGAATTTATTTTGCGTAATCAATGAATAAGTTACGCCAATTTTAAATTTTCACAGGCCTGACTCAGGATGGGCTTTGAAAATGTTACCTTACCTTTTTGTACAGCTTACAATAGTGCCAGTGTTCTAACGTGCTTCGTTTTTTTCTCTCTCTTACAGACAGTGATCCACAAGGGCGGTTTCCGGAGTCTGGGTGAGACCGAAGTGGTCGAGTTTGAGAGTAAGATATCCGACAAAGGTGTAGAGGCGGTCTTTGTTTGTGGACCAGGTGGGGACGAATGCAAAGGCAGCGACCGTCGACCACAGTCGAGAAGGAAATTCAGAAAAATCAGGTGAGTGATTTACATCAGTTGCAGTAGTACATTAGTTAGATAATTCACTTGCCATCTGCTGCAGACTTTGGTTTTCAAGTGTTGAAGGTACATTCTCGTCATATTAATCTTGAGGGTGTAAAACACGGCACCCCTAGGCCCATTCATTCAGTTGTAAGAAAATCAATTATTAAAGGGGTAGCTATCTTGAAAACAAACGAGATTAAAATTAAGAATTTACGTAGATTATTTATTAAAACCATTTGAGATACTCGATATTGTTTAGGGGTGCGATTTTTTCACGATTGGTTCAGGAGATCGGCTTTTGCCTCATTTTGAGGATTGATCACTATCCCGAGCTTTCCAGAATTGTTTATTGGACCAAATGGACTATGTTAAAAATTTACAATTGTTTACTGGACCTAGTAGACAAGTGGTATATGAAAAATGGATGTTGCACCTTTAATTCTGAGTTAATAATATCTTCATAAATACTCTCATTGAGGTTTTGAATTTTGTTTAGTAGTAGTCTTTTTCTCGTAAGTAGGATATCTTTTTGGCTAAATTGTTTTTTTTGTTTTTGTTTTTTTATCTCAAAATGCTCAAAGTTAGCAAACGTTAGAAGTTAGACGTTCAACAAATAACTGATATTTACTGCACAGATGTTAAAGGATACTTTCTTATTTTGGAACTCGCTGATGTTTTGCTTTTGCAATAAGATCGATATATCCAGACCTTGCGTCCAACTCGAGCCTGGCTCCCAATTATTCACGGCGCGACTAGGCCCTTACACGTTCACTTCCATCATGTCAGAGAGAAAACTGGTTCCATGGCCATAATGTTATCCTCAAGTCGTGGTGACTGTACTTCAAAGATTTCTTGTTGAATCCGGTTTCGTGGATGCATGTTCTTGGCATCTGTGCACAGAGCATAATAATTGTAGCAAAGTATATCATTTAAGGGAGACAGATATTTTATTTTCGCCAGTAATACTATTGAAAAATATACACTTCTTGACCCGTGGAATTTTGAAGAAAAATGGAAGCTTGGTTTACCTAACAGATGTACTAATTTGGATATTGTACGAGTCTGCATATAGCAGCAACCTTGAATAACACACACTGTTGATTGATTGATTGATTGATTTTTTTTATATATATTTTTTTGTCATTCAAATTCTATAGCTTTTCTATTTATTCTGTATGTTGTTGTTTTATTGGCTACTACTCAGCTATTAATAGACCACTGTAAATATGTAGACTGTAACTTACCTTTAGTAGAGACACAAAAATGCTAAGACAATATGAGTATACAGTGACCGACTGAAAGAGGTAATGAAGTTATTTTTATTTCATGCAACAATAAAGCCAGATTTGGCATTTTCTGGATACTAATAGGCAGGTTGTTTAATTTTATTTTTAATTTGATGAGCATTGCAATAGGTTTTGTAATAGCTAGGATGTTTGTGAGGAACTACGAAGACATTTTAATAATATTCACATAACTTGTGATCTTTATTATTTATTCAAAACTAATTGTTCCCTTCCTTTCCAATTTCCATTATGTTGTTATTAATATGCAGTGATATATCACACGAGGGATATAGTCGGTGTTTTAAATGTCTACTAAACGGTAAAAAAAATATATTAAATTTCATCATGGTCACACACGCTTTTGTATCTCAGTGTGTCGAAGTTGCAACATCATACATTTATTATTATCTGAGATAAAAATTGTGTAAATTGGTTACATCTTATTCGTGGTAGCTGAACAGATATTTATTGCTTTCGTGAGCTGTGTATTTATAGGATGGTGAAACAATGATATCGCACGAAAGATAATGGGATACCAAATTGAGAAGCGTATTTATCATAGTGATATGATTTTCCGTGTCTTACTTTATCAATATTATAACATTATGTGTGTGCCTAATGCAGTGGATGCATCTTGACATCTCGTACTTCAAATACTATCATTGATATCTTGTATTGACATACTATGGCGTTCATTCTCTGTTTTGCCAGGTGCTACAATTGTGGAGAAATTGGTAACCACATCGCTGCCAAATGTCCATGTGGACCCCTAACAAAACGCTGTTACAACTGCCGTTCCGAAGACCACCTGGTAGCAGATTGCCCACAACAACAGCAGCAGCAGCAACAGCAACAGCAGCAGCAGCCACAACAACAACAACAACAACAACAACAACAACAACAACAACAGTCATCCTTTTCCTTGGGTCTGAAACGCAGCGGGAACAGCAAGCGCTCTAATGGCAATGGCTACAATGGCGCGTCGGGTGTCTCACCTCTTGGGTCGGTCTGACACCACAGGATATAACGAAATATTTACATCCATAGCTTTATGGACAAAGCAAAAATGTTGCCATCAGTTGGCAGACATTTATATTGCGTCGCATGACGTAAAAGTCTAACATAATTAGGCACATGAAGACTAGTGTGTTACTCGCAAATGGATCAGACTGAACTTTCCACACGAAATCTGCCGATTGTGTGATTTCGGTTAATTAATATATATTTGCGGGTTTGACATTGTGCCATCATTGGACTGGGCTGGGCCCTTTTGCAGGACCGATTGTCCTGCTTCCATTCAGGATGAATTATTCTTGAGATTTTCATTTTTAGCACAGCTGTGTTATTGGTGTCCAAAATACTGTTACAGAGAGTAACATTTTCTACAAGTGTTAAGACCAATCTTAAACAAAATAACCCAACTTGCGATTTTGACAATGGATTTTCTTAATGTTGTCTAATTTTTAATGTTAAGGGGAGCAACCCCCCCCAGAAATTGTTGAATAATTGAGTATTTGTTAGAGCAGGTTTCACGTGTTCAATTAGATTACATCTAACGATTATAGTTTTCAGAACTGAGCAAGTACATTATACCTGTGTCAATACCTTAAAGTCCCTAAAACCGTGTTATTGAGATAAAATAACTTTGAACACAATTCAGGTGTGACGAAGACGGGTGAATATTATTTAAAATTATACAAAACGGCTAAAAATGAAAATCTGCCATAAGACAAAACAAATATTTTGATGCACCACAGCCCAATGAATATTAACAGTTACCGTATCTACCTCATACAGCTCAGCAAGGTGTTGGCAGGTAACGCTATTTGACAACACATCCAGTTTGTATCAAAGTGGAGCCATAAATGGTAACCATTGCTTTCAAAACCAGTTCTTTTTCAGCATTAAGATAATAACAAATACAATTAAGATGGTTTATGTTAAATTATTAGTCACAGTTCGATGTGTCCAGTTGAACAACTGCCAAAGAAATCAAAGAAGCAATAATCGGCTACATTTTGGTTGTTTATTTTTCATTTAGACTAGTCAGGTGTTCGACAGTAAACTTCAGAGGAGAAACAGAATTCTTCAAAGCGTTGTGAAATTGTAGAGCCCCTTTCAAGGAAAACTATTCCATTTGTATTTTACGTTTTTAGTGAACCGTCTACTTATTTTTGTTTTGGCTGTGAAACTTCCACTGTGTGGCAGTTTTTTATCAAATCTGCATACACTAGCTATGCATTCTAAAACCAAATCGCAGATAGAACCCTGTGAAAATATAATTTAGCCCAGGTATAAACACGTTATTTGGTCATAAAATATGTTTTGTTAAATATGACATTATGTTCGGTAGGTAGACCATTTCTAACTGATAGCTAAGAAACATGATGGTGGTAGTTGAAGGGGATAACATGCCGTTAACAAAATGTCAAAGACAGATGCTTAATAATTCAGATGATGTTTTTTTTTTTTAGAAAGTGCATGGTCTTGCATTTCACTATTTGACGAGATATGTGTTGCAAGTGTTTCCTATTATGCACAGGATGCAGTCTGTGATGGGGATGAGAATCAGTTGAAACATTGTAAGAGGAAAAGACCGGACTTAATGCTGCTCCAATGTTCTCTTTTTATTCACTTTATAACTATGTGAACTGTAGTATTTTGTGATTTTTGAAACAATTGTGTTTAAGCATAACATCAGCATAGTGATTTTTGAAGTGTTTTTCAACCAATCAAACAATGAACCGAGCATCACCAATGTGATGATGATGATGATGATGATAATGATGAGCATCATCACTGAGTACAAGCTGCTATGATCAACGAGTCCAGTCTTATAGGTCATTAGGTGCAAGCTGCTAAGGTCACCGGATGCAAGTTGCCGAGGTCACTGGGAGCACGCTGCCAAGGTCACCGAAGCCATCCTGCTATGGTCGCTGGGTGCACGCTGCTAAGGTCACCAAGGGCAATGATGCCAAGGTCACCGAGTGAAAGCTGCTGAGCTGGAGTCATTGTCTACCTCAATATGTGGTATCAGGTAGCTGATTCTTTAAAGACTATTTATACAAAAAAAACCAGATACCTCGTTTTGTCAATATTTCCACATGTTCATATCGGTTTGTACATACCTCAAAATCGGGTATTAAAATAATTATTCTTTGAAATACTCAAATCGGGTAGGCTGTACGAGGTGAGCACGTGTTAGAAACTGACCAACGTTATTTTAGATGAGAGTGCTAGTGTTAACCATGTAGCTTTTTTACTTATATTTAGTTATATATCTATATTAAAACCAATTTATATATGTTATGTTCATCAGTGTTAAAATCGTATATTCTAAAACTGGAATGCTTAATTTGCTTTCATAATCCGGCACAGATGGATTTAGTTGGATATTTTTTAAACAGACATTTAAGCTTTATTACAAAATAAACTGTAAAATAATGACCATATATTTTTAATATAATATAATATAGCATGGCGATTACGTAACGTATTGTAAGACCATTATTTTAATGTGATTGATGAGCGTGAATATGTGCATTCCTTAATTGTATGTTTCCAAGAGTTTGCATACGTTTCATTAAGACAATCCAACTAAATCCTGTATTTGCTTTTGGTGCAAATTCTAAGGAAGCCATAATAAGTATCGCTACCTCTTTATAGCTTTTGTACGAAGACATTCGAGTATTTTATAACAATACATATAGTACTACGACACAACCATATGCATTTTTTTTTGTCGATAGACATACCTTTAGTTGTTTTGTTTTCGTTTTTTTTTTTTGTTTTTTTTTTTTTTTGTGGGTAGGGATGGGGTTTTGTGGCAGTTTAATATTACACGCATGTTCTCATAAAAGCATGGCGCCACACGTGTTACCAAGTGCTATGAAGTCACGCTTATTGTCAATATCATGACGTCATGTTTAAAATTAGCTTATTATCATCTATCCCAAAACGCCGAATAAAATTAAATTGAGTAACTAATATGAATAATTTAAATAACGCAACATGGATTTTGCGAAAATAATTTCACTTTACATAACTTACTTGTGTAAAGGGTTGTACGTATTTGTAGTATTGTGCAGTTTACTAACTTGATTTTGTATTCCTACCTTTTATAAAGTTAGCAAAGTAATTCATTCATAGTAGAGATCGGATAAACCGCGTTGGGTGTATGTAATCTGAAAGCAACATTTAATAAAACAAATTAGATTATCTAAACATCTTAAACATTGTTTTAGCAGAATCTAGTTAGAAAAACATCTTACATAAAGTTTGAAAAGTAACTTTAACTGAGAATACGTTCAAAAGCTGCACCAATATCAAACAACTAGTATTTAGTGATCAAAGTACAATACAACTTTAAAACATGAATCTTAATAATAGAACCATTTTAAGGTTTTATTTCTTCTATGACATAATAATAATAATAATAATAATAAAAATGAAACATGTTATCATAAATATATTCTGATTTTTAGAAGTAACCAAAATGACTGTTATATTGAACATGTATTATTGTTTTGTTGGTTTTTGCTATGACGTAATATTGTGGTGGTGATGTCATTAAAACGTATTGTTGGTCACCTTTGGTTGAGTGAGTACAATTGTATATGTGTTGTAATTTGCTCAGACTGACCACTCAAGTGTGTCCATTGGACTTCGGGGCTGTTATAGAGATGATCACATGGGGAAGGGGGCGACGCTATGCTTACGACAAACCCTCACCTATAAAATACAAATAAGTTTGCTTTATTTAAAATAATTATTAATAATATATAATGGTTAATTGTAATTAATAATTATTTATTATTACTACTACTACTACTACTACTACTACTACTACTACTACTACTACTACTATTAATGATAGTAATTCCAGCAGACTAACCAGTCTTGCAGATAAATTGTGCCCCCCACTTGATCATTTGTGGGACAGCCCCTATCCACTAGTCATTGTATATTGAGAATGACATTTGACGATCTGTTTTATATGTAGTTGTGTTTTTATGCTTGTCGTTAATAGGAAGTTTAAGCATTTTGATAACATCAGTTTAATTACTTATTCATTTTATTTATATAATTTTGCGTAATTCCAACGAAAGAGGAAAAGAAATACATTACACAAAACCTTGTGGGTTTTTTTTTTTGCTGTTGTCATGGTAATGTACATAATGTTTACATGGAAATTGATCACTTTAGCATCGCCCATTTAAAGAACTACACTGTTATGATCTCCGGGACATACAACGCTCGCATCATAAAAGAGTGCTATATTTGTCGAAATGACATATATATTTTTACTATACGTATATTCTTCTCACTTTGCATAATACGTGCACGTCACTGGAAAACACAACCTCTTCGTGTCGGAGGCTATTTCAGTTTATACAACAGGAGAATATATATAACACGACTGCGCAATCTCAGTGCCATAGCAATACCAGGAACATTTTTTTGTATTTACACCGGTTAGAATATTGAAGATTACAACATAGTTGTATGCGACACCCTGTGAATTCTGGTTTTATCTAGCTGACTATACATGGAGTACCGATTATTTGTGGACTGTTATATTTGACAATCAAAAGACGTGTAACCACATGTTGCAACAGTGATTTGTACAAGAGACAGACCCATCTGTTGTGACTAGCTTGGCGATTCACCAGCTAGACATAAAGATGATTCTTCAATTAAAATGGCCCCTTTCCATACTTTATGGAGGAGAGTGTAGATGGCCCCTGTCCTACGTAGGTAATAACCCTCGTATAATTATGACATGCAATAATAGCTGTTGACTCAAACGTAGAATGTTCACACTGAATCGGCATTTAATCTGTAATGGGTCACCTGAGCTCATTGTTATTGTCATGGGTCCATCCATTTATCATGGACAGGTTTTTGTTTTGCAATTTTTAAGTATTTCCCCTAAAGAACAAACTAAATCTAAATGTTAGAGTTGTGTGGCAGCGACAACATGCCATGGGTTGAAACAAAACCAATTAAATTCGCCAGCTAATCCCCAAACCTTTTATATTTCATTTAAATAATTGACGTTAATTAAACATGGCATAGAAATCTATCTTCGATCTCTATATCAACTGTTCTTACTTGATGGTTTCATAGATACTACAATCTATATATTGTTAACGTGTCAAATATTCTTGTTATGTCAGGTGTATTTGTGTGTATACATTTAAATTAAACTTAATGAACATACTACTCACTTGTTGATCAAACTTGACATACATTTTTATCTTCAATCTCTATAGCAACTGTTCTTACTTGATGGGTTCATAGATACCACAATCTATATATTATTAATGTGTAAAATATTCTTGTTCTGTCAGGTGTATTTGTACGTGTAAATTTTATTTGAACTTGATGAACATACTACTGAGTGGTGAATAGTCATAATACAGTTTGTATTGATGCAAAATTCAAATAGAATTATCATGGTATTCTTCTGACCAAGTCAGAATGGTCGTTTTACTAAGAATGACGTAGATTATACAACATTCTAGGATGTGGTTTAATAAGAATGGTATATACTGCCATTCTAAGATAGAACAGGGAATTTCATCTAAATATTCTTAACTAGAACTGAAAGTTTCATCTGGGTGATATAATATTTATACTTATGTTCAAACTTTGTAAGACCTAAGGTAGGACAGGCGATTTAAATATTAAGAATATTCTCAGTTAGAGTAAGTGGTTTCATATAAGGAAAGACGCACACTTTTAATGCAACTTGGTAAGACCATTCCAAACGAAGGCACGTGGTTTCAAATACAGTGAAAAACCCTCTAAACCGGACACCCTCAGCACCAATAAAATGTCCGATATTAAGATGGATCCGGTTTAGAGAGGTTAAGTTCTGTACTGGTGTTTAAAAAGGGACTCTGTAAAACGTCTGATTTTGAGGGAATTCCGGTTTACAGAGGGTCCTGTCTTGAGAGGTTTCACTGTACACCCTTGGTTAGAGTGCATCCATATGTCAGTCTATCCATCCGTCAAGTAAGCATATTCCATAGCTGAGCGATTGATATCTATTCTACTGTCTTCGGGGGTACCAGATTATTGCTGCAACTAGCGTTAATCGAGCTTAACCGTCTCTCTCGGCCTCTTAGTGTCTAAAGCCAAGAGTCTGGTTGCATGTAATATCTTGTTTCTTACATAATATCGTTCACCAGTTTGAGTAATGATTTTTTAAATGTTTTCTCCAAGGAAAATGTTAATGGGTGTTGTCGTAATATTTATTTACCCATATGCTTTACTAGTTTAATTCTCAACTCTTGTCCACACTGAAGATTTTAGAAGCACAATTAGAACACAAATATTACAAAACCCATGACTTGTTTTGTCATCAACAACAGACTACAATGTATATTGAAAGTAATTAATTATCAGTACCTATTAAGAAAAGAGAGAGGTAGATCGTTTTGATTTTGTTCTACGTATTGGTTGTTAACATCGCAGCTGTTAAAATATATACATTTGTATTTCGAAAATAATTGTGTTCTTTTAGCAAATCATTACATCAAGAAGGGAGTATCTTCCGTTTTTCTATTATTTTTAAAATATTATTTGAAGGTAATATTAATTGTTATTACGGTTTTAATCTGAAACAAAGAAAAGACCATTTTAGAAAACAAAACCAGCGAATTGAAATTCAAGTTGGAATTGACAAAACATGACGTTTTTCTAAATCTACTAGTATTCTCAAAATACATTTTTAATTCTTGTTTTACAGCAAAAGAAATCCCTATATTTTTTAAATCCCAGTCTTTATTCGGCAATTGTTTTGATCTTGTTACGTCCACACATATGTTATTTCTGTTCGATTGGTGTTTTGTAGATGTGGATGAACTGAGCAAATACAACTCTGTAACCATTCATTCTCTAGCCTCTCTTCTCACTTCACAACAATGTATGTGGATATCCATGCTAATGGTCACTAATATTTCCTATGGGTGAATAATCATTTTTCCTTCGTGCTCTTGTCAATATATATTTTTTAACTATTCAAGGTTTGGATTTTCGTTAAAGAAGCTAGAACATTTGTGAGGAGTTAAACAACATCTGTTGTATAATATCAGAAGAAAGTGTCCATATTAGCCCGGTTTCACGGCGTCATCAATATTTTTGGTGTTCATTATATCGGTGTCCTAGTAATAATATATAAAACTAGAATATACAATAATTGTATGTATTTAATATTTTTAGATATAAAGATGTTGTCAGAAAGCTTTAAGACACTGAATCGAAATAATTCGATTGTTTTTTCTTTTCTTTTCTTTTCTTTTTCTTCATTACGTATGAACAATTGGTACAGACTGGTCATTGTTAAATGTTTAAACGTGTGGCTTGTCATTTGCAGAGCTCTGATATTGTGAAGCAATAGTTTGTATGAGCATAATGCGAAGAAGTGTTTAATATGACCATTTTGTTAAACAGTGCGCGTTCTGGACTAACTGTACCTTCTGTTATAGGGGTCGGAAGGGAGAATTTTTGTTGTTTTTTTAATGGCAAAAAAAAAAATACTGCAGTAAAACAACAGGTATTGATTATCAAAGATCACATTTCATTCGTGTCAATCACAAGGTGGGGTGTCATTGTTATGGTAACAGTGTTTTTGTCACAATTCTCTAGAATAATTTGACTTCAGAAAGTGTGAAACAAAATAAATAAGTAAATTATAAGAACATTTTCACAAGTATCCAATTCATACTACTCATAATTGCTACTTTCGGTAACTAGCACAGTATCTTTTTTTCTTGTGATAATATATTCAGTGCCCCGTTCCACGAAGCAATCGTAGCGCTAAGATCAACTTTTAATGTGGTTATTTGCTTAAGATGATCTTAGCGCTAAGATCGCTTTGTGGAATGGGGTCCAGGTGTGTAACAAAAATAAATTGCAGCGAGTTAATTGTCATCTTCCTATTACATTTAATTTAAACCGTAAGGAGAATAAAGTGGTATTATGAACATGCATATATCTGACATCTCACCGTGACCATTACAAATACATTTCGATTAATGATTATGCATTATTGTAAACCGTGAAACGGTTCATCGTTAGAGTATCGTTGAAGAAAACAAAAACATGGTTGTGATCACATGTTAGCTAGCTGTAAGGAATATTTAGATCGTATTTGAAACTCCAGCCAAAAGTTTTAGCTGCAATCTCGTTTCTACATCACTGTCGTTCACAACTGCAGTGGGGGTTTTATTTTATTTTTTTAAATTTTCGTTTTTGTTTTAAATCAGTCGTGTCCTTTTGCTGTTGTCGAATATCTTCATCTATATTATGAAACAAAATGTTTGTTGCCATTTTAAAAATACATTTATGTTATATTACATATTTTCTACATATTGGCTAAGAGTGTAACTTTATGTGACGCAGATGAAGACGAAGAATTGCGCGTCTCTGGAAGAAACAAAAAAACTTGGTGATCTATTAAATACGGCTCAAATATACTGAACAACAAAAAGAAACGCAAATATTAATGTAATTTTTCTTTTTTTTTACTATAAAGTATTAAGTTTGAATGCCATTAGTTTTGTCTATTAAAATTATCAGTCTTGTGAAGATTTATTTTGTAATTATTAAATTTCTTTTCGCCACTGCCCACTTTCCTTTCTCTCCTTTGAATTCCGTCTCATTTCTTCCCGATCTGGCAACTCCTCCTATCTTTCAACTTCTTTCGCTGTCCACCTTCACATCCCAGTCCTTGCCTCTCCAACCGCGACAGGTGCTTGTCTCTTGTGGCTATCCGTGCTACACACCTGCCATTCCCCATCAGCTTTCAGCTGTAGGCCTAGTCTGACCACTTCGGGGAGTGTTCAGCAATTACTGCTGGCATTGTTAAGAGGCACTTGTAACCACCTACTATACACCCTTTTGCAGATTTTAAGCCCATTTTAATAGTCTATTTACCGAATAAAATTTATCAGGATAAAATATGTATATTAAAATTTACGCGTTCCTTGTGTTGTTCAATATATAAAAAATATACCCGAGGTTGCAGCTTCAACTAGGCAAAAATAATCAAAAGTTAGAAAACAAATCAACGAGTAACGAAAGGTGATCGCTGAATTTTGTATTGCATTATAGACGAAAGTAATTTAACTCCCTCCCGTCCCTGCAGTAGTAAATAATGTTTGTCTTCCGTATTGACGCATTCAATTAAAATGTGTTTGTCTCAGTATTCTGTGGTAAATTCCCATATTGCGGTGCGTAGTTCATCTCAGGACTTGCCACTATTTTGGTGTGTTTGTTTTCGTGTCAAAACATCATTAACATAACTGGCATGTTTTGGTTCGGTTGTTTCTGTTATCATGTATGTGAAATAAAGCGCAACGCAAAGAAAATAACCAAAGAACAGTATACGTAAGTATACAAGTAAATACGTACAAGTAGTATGTTCTTTATACGAACCATTTTTATGTTGCTTTATTCGAAGCATGTTATCATTAGACATTAATAAAGTGATTAGTGTTTTACTCCAAATATTAAAAACAATTCCCAGGCTTATTAATGAAGCATTGGTGTTTTTAACAAGCCATAAAAGTCTTTATGTTTGTATAGACTAAGTTGCTATTACCAAATGAGATCATATCTGTCAGTTATGGTAGGGATGTTGTTGTATTTTTACAGCATTTTGGTAAAATGTGTAAATGCATACACGGTTTCATAAGCATCCATCGACTTATGACGATTCAACTGTTCAAGCTTTTGAGTACTGTATTAAGTGAAGTTTAAAACTTCGACACAACCAACCCATCGAGGTGTAAAAAATCGTTAATAACTTAAAGTTATTTTCATTTTTATATAATTTTGAGAGAAAAAAAATTGTTATACCGTTATTCGTGCAACACGAAGATCAGTTGTGGAGTAGCAAAAAACCAATGATAATCGCAACGTGATTGGCGTCCTTTGAAACACAATCTTCATTGAAGTCATCTTTGTTTTTGGTGTATTTTGAACAACAAACTTCACTGAAGTCATTAAGTGATCATGGAACTCAATTTGGAAATTATACCTATCATTATTATTGCCAACTTAGAAGTTTGGACAAGTTGAGTCTAAAATGCTACTCTGATTCCATTGCTAGTGTATAAGGGAGGGAAAGTGAACAGGGCCCTGTTTTTACGAAGCGATCTTAGCGCTACGATCACCTTAAGTACATAGCTACCTTATGCACCTTAGGTGATCTTAGAGCTAAGGGCGTTACGTAAAACGGGGCCGCTAAGGCCTAATTATACTGACACCTCAGCACATTTTTAACTACGGCTATTTGGTGTCATATGCTTATTTTGCTAGATATAGTTGAAGATGAGACGAAACCTGCTGCCAGCATATAGATAAGTCGTACCAAATAGCAATAAGGGTTATTGTATATGCTCAGCAAACATCACAAGCTTTAATGCACCAGTTGTTGGGTATTGGCTGGGACGATGGAACAGAAAGCGCCAAGTCAATTGAGGCTGAGCGCTCTACAACTAAAAGTATTTCTAACAAGGAGGAACGGGACATTGCTCAGTCGGCAGAGTGCTCTCCTGAGGTACTTGGGTCATAGGAACGAATCTCCTCGATATACTCTGAGTGGGGTTTCCCCGTTGCTAACTTGTGCCCCAAGGCAGGCATACCATAGGCCGTGATATATGCTGTCCTGTATACGGGAAAGTGCATATAAAAGATGCATTACTGTTAGTAGAAATATAGAGAGGGTTTCATCTGAATGCACTCGATGTACCCATTCTTTGAGTGGGTTTCCCCCGTCGGTAACCAGTGCTCCAAGGCTAGCATATCAAATGCCGTGGTATGTGCTGTACAGTATGTGGGGAAGTGCATTATAATAGATCCTTTACTGTTGGTGCAAAAATATAAAGGATTTCATCTGAAGCTTACATGTCAGAATTGTCAAATGATTAACATCCAATAGCCAATGATTAATTGATCAAAGTGCTCAACTAGTGTCATTAAAGCAAAACAAAGTTTAATTTCGAACGAAGATTCTGTCCCAGATTGGGTTTCTGGCTATCCAGAGGCGGAACCCGGGACAGACATGCTCAAAACCTTCGTGGTATATGAGCATGGAAAAAGTCCCTCACACACACGCACACTCTAACGAGGAAATGGGATCAGAGTAGTCTCCCCATCAATTGAATATCATTTTTCCAAAATGGCGGCTGTCATCTGTAAAATGTAGAATGATTGGAAAAGGTCTACCATGGCGTTTTAGCTTTAACTACCTTATTTAAGGGCGAAAAGTGAATAACATCTCAGGGATCATTTATCACGCATTTGGCAAAGTTGGAAACAATAGGTTTATACGGCGATACAAAGGAAATAATTGTGTAAGAACATTACATCATTTAGTTGACTGTTTGCAGTAATGTGTTGCACTACAATAAATGTTCCAAGTCCTTTCTATTGTTGTTATTATTATTTTGTTAATATATTTTTATTTTTTATTTAAAAATTATTATTGAATAATAATAAAATAAAATAAAAGAACAAAAGATAATTTTTGAAACATAAATACGTTTTAGACAAATATTTATTCTAAAAACACCATATATATATATATATATATATATATATATATATATATATATATATATATGAAGGAAAAGGAAAAACCCTAAATGATTTCGAGACTTCGACTTGTCATATATCTGGACTTGGAAGAAATTTAGATGTCTTTAATTTTAAAACATTATGTTTGATGTTACGTGGTATACTGTAAAACAATTCAGTAAATTGTTTGATATCCGCGATGGATCAGATTTTCTTCTGTTTTTTTCTTTTCTTTTGTAAGCAAGACATGGGACGTCCGCATTTCTGGCCAATAAAACACATGCTGGAACAAGAAGGAAGTTACTATTGGATATATACATACATACATACATACATACATACATACATACATACATACATACATACATACATACATACATACATACATACATGTATACATGTATAGATACCACTTGATAAACGATTAAATTAATAAATAAATACTTTATTCTAGATACCATTTTTGAAGGCGTCCCAATCTTGTGTGAGAATTGTTTAAATATATATTCATTCAATATGAGTTTCAAATTACTAATGTACAAATTAGCCATATGTGTTCGCATATACGATTTCTAGCCATTGTACGATTTATTCCATGGTGTAATTTCCATTGTTGAGTCTTAAAGACAAGATAAAAACATAAAACAACTAATTTAGAGTCTGTTATGGTTGTTGTTGTTGTTGTTGTTGTTGTTAATATCGTTGTGTACTCCGTTTACTTCAGTTAGCAATTTCTATAATGATACAAAATAAGCTATCAACGTTTACGAAACCGTATTTAAAAAAAAAAAAAAAAAAAAAAAAAATCCATGGAGTTTTCAAACAAGCCGTAGATGAATCAGTATCTGGCACTGGTGTACTGGCTCACCGGGGTGTGTTGGTGGTGGGGGGGGGGGGGGGGGTGGGAGGGAGGGTGTGTGTGTGTGTGTATGGGGGCAGGCTAATTTGTTCTCGAGTTGAACGAAAATTCCTGAAACTGGATAACAATGTTTATTCTTATTTGCATTACTTCTAAACAGCTGTATGTGATTCCAAATGCAGCGCTGCGCATTTTTACATTGATTACAACTAATATTGTGAGGTGAATTACGGGAATAATGGTAAAAAGCTTTCAGACCAGCTCATTTTGAACGCGCGTCTCCTCTCTGTTTTCCCCGAATGCAAAGATTTTCGTAATGTCTCTACGAAGCATTTACGGCATTCTGTTTTAGTATTTGCAAATTACATAATTAATTAACTGGCTACGTTCGTAGAATAGACGTAGAACAATTCTCAAGTACCTTTCTTCACGTTTATTTTAGCATATAATTTTAATTTAATACAGTATTTGGAATGTTTTAATAACACACGGAAAGACGTTTTGTGTTACAGAGGCCAAGATTACATGTCGTGTGAATATCGGCCTCGGTGGTGTATTGGTTTAGTCATCGAACTTAGGGTCAAAACGTAGCCCAGTGGTAAAACGCTCGCTTGATGCGCGTTCGATTTGGGATCGATCCCCGTTAGTGGGCCCATCGGGCTATTTCTCGCTCCAGCCAGTGCACCACGACTGGTACACCAAAGGCCGTGGTATGTGCTACCCTGTCTATGGGATAGTGCATATAAAAAATCCCTTGCTGCTAATCGAAAAGTGTAGCGCATGAAGTGGCGACAGCGGGTTTCCTCCCTCTCTTCTCTCTCCTCTCTCTCTCTCTCTCTCTCTCTCTCTCTCTCTCTCTCTCTCTCTCTCTCTCTCTCTCTCTCACACACACACACACACACACACACACACACACACACACCTAATAATTAACCCATTGTCCTGGACAGACAGCCCAGAGAGCTATGGTGTGTGCCCAGGGCTGCGTAAGCACGATTTAAATAAATATAAATGAATTAATGCCTTTTGAATGTCATCGTAGTTCATCTTGTTAAAACATTGTAAATAATATATAGGGTGTCAATTTCTAAAAAGCCCAATTATCATGGCACATTTGGATACCATTTATATATTTCAATAAAACATCAAGATAGTGCAACGAACTGTGTTCCAGTCTTTTGTTTTGTCCAGCATTAACAATAAGTGGATGGAAAATACCATACACTGGAAACTTCGCATTTCATCATGTATGTTAAAGCTTTGTCCAGTTGTTGGTCTTTTTTTTTTTGCGGTCATATATTTTATATTGTTCTCTCGGAATGCATTGTTTACTTTACGATAAAACAGCCGTACTGCACTACTAAAGTCTCGTTTAGCTGGTGTGTTTGTTTTTGTTTTCTGAAACCGTATAGCTCCTTCATCTGACCAGGAAACGTGTTCGCTTGGTGAACTCTGTCCCAACCTTTTTAGCTTAGGGAACATACGAGGTGCTTATAATTACATGAAAAATTCACCGTATGTACAGGTGCGGTCCCAGAGAGTAAGAGGAGTGCACAACCCCCAAAACTCCAAGTGACCATAAACTATTATATTTGCTGAATATATTTTCGAGCTACTTTGAGTTCGGGGCACTGGTGTAGCCAGAAAGTGGGGGATGGGGAGTAGTGTATAGGAGCCATCACACACCCTTTTCCCCCAACCCCTTTTATATTTTACTGTTGCCTCATAATACAAAATTATGGTGTGGTACTGCCCCCCCCCCCCCCCCATATGGGTGGCCCCAATTTAAAATCCTGGCTACATCAATGTTCGGGGGGGAGGGGGGGGCGGGTAGAAGGGGATTGCGCACACCTCGATATTCTCTTGGACCGCACCTGTATAAAGATGGATGGGTATATTTTTATTCGTGGCAGCTATGCCAAAATGCTATTAAAGTAAGACTAAAGAAAATGTGTTTTAATTCCAACTGCATTCGTTCCGCATTGGCTTAAGCTGAATGTTTTTGTTTTGTTCATCCGCGGAGGCTCGTAAAGGCAGGCTGTTTGCAACGAGAGATTCCGGTCGTGGCCGCATTCCTGCGTCAAGTACTACACCGTGTTTATGATTTACCTAAAATATGAAAGCAGTTATTGCCTGCCATTCATAATTCACTTGGCGACTGCCCACCACATGCCTCGTAGAGCGGTGATAAGATTCCTGAGCTACTTTGTACGCATATCGCACTCAATAAAACGCACGTAGAATCATAGTGGAGGTCTATCATAATTATATATATATATATATATATATATATATATATATATATATATTTTTTTTTTTTTTTTTTTTTTTTTTTTTTTTTTTACTAAATAAGTAATTATTAAAATTTTATCATCAGGTTTATTGTTTTTCCCTGAGTTCTGAGCTACTTGTATAAATATTGCACTCAATAAAATGCATGTAGTATCATAGTGGAGGTCTGTCACAATTATATTATACCGGCCTCGGTGGCGTCGTGATTAGGCCATCGGTCTACATGCTGGTAGGTACTGGGTTCGGATCCCAGTCAAGGCATGGGATTTTTAATCCAGATACAGACTCCAAACCCTGAGTGAGTGCTCCGCAAGGCTCAGTGGGTAGGTGTAAACCACTTGCACCGACCAGTGATCCATAACTGGTTCAACAAAGGCCATGGTTTGTGCTATCCTGCCTGTGGGAAGCGCAAATAAAAGATCCCTTGCTGCTAATCGGAAGAGTAGCCCATGTAGTGGCGACAGCGGGTTTCCTCTTAGAATCTGTGTGGTCCTTAACCATATGTCTGACGCCATATAACCGTAAATAAAATGTGTTGAGTGCGTCGTTAAATAAAACATTTCTTTCAATTATATTATATTTTTATTTTGATATATATATGTATTTGGATTTACTAAATGAGCAATTATTAAAATTGTATCATCATGTTTATTGTTTTTCCTTGAGTCCTGAGCTACTTGTATAAATATCGCACTCAATAAAATTCATGTAGAATTGTTGATGGTCTGTCATAATATAACATGTGTATAGAGGTTAGTAACTGAGCAATTATTTATCATCAGGTTTATTAGTTTCCTCGAGTCTTAATAATACTCACTTAATGATAGTAAACGAACGAGAAAAGAAAACTGAACTTACCCTACGAAATACCCAAATGCGATAGCGAATCGTAGCAATGTTAACTCTCAGTGGACGGTTTGGTTAATTTAATGTGATTAAACGAGGGAGGCATAATTAGCCAACGCTCACCCATTGAGTCTACAATGATATTGACCTTTTAACAATTACTGTCCTTTGCCGAGAATAGAGTTTAAAATGAAGTAAATACTAATGAATTAGAGTAGCTCTATGTACCATATTTAAAATAAATAAATAAAATAAAATAAAATAAAATAAAATAAATACATAAATAAATAAAAGGCACACAATACCCCCACCCCGACACACTATACTCTATGTGGAACTACTACAATATATATGGTTTTAGTGGGAATCTTTCTGGACACCGTGTATGTTTTAAAACTCACTTTAGATTCTGCCTTTAGCAAAACGTCAATACGCTAACAGTTTTGTCGCAAGATATTCATCACAATATAATATGTGATAAAAAAAAAGTACGATAGGGCATACAACAGTCGTCAGTTATAAAGTTTTGCATTCATTGACGCACAGGACATTCACAACAATGCCAAAAAAACCTATAAATCACTGTGAGCTTCAACACACACGTTTAAGTACAATGCGACTATTACTATTTACATTTTGCCAGTGTGTCGGCATTGCAAGAAAAATAATTTAATATGCAAAACAGATAGACTGTCAAACAAACAGACAGTCATCTTGTTTTTGTTTTGTTTACGGTTTCGGTTCAGCAGAAAGGGCAACAACACACGTCACGCAGTAAAAACTGGATAGATGAAAAGACTTGGGGGAAATAACCTCAGTTAAGAGTTGGTCAGTGACCAGGCAGATAAGACAAAGATAAGCTGCTGCTATTTACGATACTAACTGGAGGTGCAGAATGCCTTTCCGCCACGTGCTGGGCAGTGTGCCGAGACCTTTGGCTGAACCTGCTAGGTGCCCAAATGTTTGTAAATACAACAGTAACTTAAGAAAATAAGTCTACACGAAATACTTTTTAAAGGTACTTCGCCTTCAAAATAATTTGATTAATATTTCTGCAAAATGCCTAGTACTTGCTTGAAGTATTCTCTGTTTGCGCACTCAGACGTCCCATTGTTTATAGAAGCTGTAGAAAGGTTTTTGGCGCCCGTATTGGCGCGAGTTATAAAGTGGCAGTCCTCCTACAGACGGTAAAGTTTGTTTTTCTATAACGACACCTCTATAGGACATTGATATATTAATCATCGGCTATTGGATGTCAAACATTTAGTAATTCTGACTCGTAGTCAATAGAGGAAACCCGCTATATTTTCTTAATGCAGCAAAGGATCTTTTATATGCAGAAAAGCACATACCACGGCCTTTGACCAGTTGTGGTGCACTGGTTGGGACGAGAGAAAAAACCCAAATAAGTTGAACGGATCCAAGTACCTCAAGCGAGCGCTCAACCGACTGAGCTAAATTCCGCCTCCTACAGACGGAGTTGAACGTTTTTCTTTAACAACATTTAAAGCACAATCATTTATTACGCATCGGCAGTTGGATGTCAAATATTTGATAATTCTGACACATAGTCTTCAGAGGAAACCCGCTACATTTTTTATTCATCAGAAGCATGGGGTACTTTATACCGTATATGCACTTGCCTACTTACAGGACAGAACATACCACGGCCTTTGATATATCAGTCGTGGTGCACTGGTTGGAACGTACAGTTATCGTGACTGCATACCCCTCATGACTCAACATAACTTTTTTTTGGATTCAGTCTTGTTCGGGGGTGGGGGGGGGGGGGGGGGGGGTGGGTGGGGGGGGTGTTCGGGGCGAAACGACGGAGAAGTCCGTGTAAAATCAGCTGGCTTGAAAACTTTTCACCATGTATTTCACAATCCATCTTTGGTTAAAAAGTTAGTTTGTTTTGTTTAGCAATACCACTATAGCACATTGATTTATTAATCATCGGCTAATGGATGTCAAACATTTTGACATTTTGACATTTAGAGACGAAACTCGCTACATTTTTCCATTAATAGCAAGGGATCTTTCATATGGACCATCCAACGGACAGGATAGTACATACCACGGCCTTTGATATACCAGTCGTGGTGCACTGGATGGAACGAGAAATAAACCAATAGTTTCATCGACGGGGATCGATCCTAAAGCGACCGCTCATCAGGCGAGCGCTTTACCACGGGGCTACGTCTCGCCCCTTCCCCATGTTTGATAGTAATCTAGATTCGTGGTGCACTGGTTGGAACGAGAAACTGATCGATGGTTTCATTGACGGACATCGATCCTAAAGCGACCGCGCATCAAGCGAGCGCTTTACCACTGGGCTACGTCTCGCCCCTTCCCTATGTTTGGTAGTAATCTAGATTCGGGCCTTTTCGTTTAATTGGGGGGAGGTGGTGAACCAGCCTGCGGCCACCCACCCCACCCCACCCAAAACACACCCCATAACAAAACTGGGAGCTTATTAAGGTGATGAGATAATCGAGGGCGATCAATCGCACAAACCAATCAACCAACCCCAGACGAGAGCTCTACCACTGAGCTACAACCCGTCACCATTTATGGCCTGTACACGTCTAACATATTATGTCTGGAACCGTCTTGTCTACGGTCCTTGTCTACTAGCCGGGTTATTTAATGAGCCTAACATCCCGTCATAACAAACCTGTCCGTGCCGTGTGAGCGGGTCACTGGACGGTGGTCAGCGTCTGGTAGGATAAATCGAACGAGCTGCGGGCCGTATTATGGTCCTTTACCACAAGTGATTTACGAAGGTCAATATTTAATGTTTAACCTGACCGCCGTGACATCTAACCTCTCTGCAAAAGGTCAGTCATTGCTATTTCAACGATAGCAACGTAAACAACGCCAATTTTAATGCCAGTTCCTATTGGAAACCTTCCGTTTATTGAACAGATATTATGCTAATACGAATAACAGCATATATGCAAATAAACGGAGTTTTCGGGTTCAAATGTTCGTGGTATTTTAGCCTCGACCATCAAAATATTTATTTTAGTTTATTACTTATAACGCGATGTATTTTTTATTGTTAAGATGAAACAAGAATAAGAACTATATTGCGTATAAACATTCACAAACGGAATTGGATGCAAAACAACGAAATATGTGTACAAACGAGACATACAAACATCATACTATTCTAAAGACTAAATATAACTTTTTACTGGATGCATCTCTTTTGGCTTTGGCTACAAAAGTTTTTATAAATACTTTGTTTTAATTTACATTTGTGAGATGAACTGGATAACTGACAATATTTTGTTTTGTGTTCAACTTATCAATACAGACATAGAGTTTGTGAAGCCAACCAATATTGTTCTTTTCAATGATTGTGCATTCAGATTTACAAATAAAATATAATATCCGTAGTTTGTATATGAGAGTAAAATTTAACACTCGCTTTTACGACAGACAACAAGAGTGAGAAAAAAAAAACCTAACATCTAGAGGCCCAATTATGGGCACGGTTGTTAACATGTATGTTGATTTATAGAATTTAAAAGCACTCATTATGGCAAGAAAGTTTCCAAAGATTTTAATATGAATATGAATGGGCACACGAAACCTCAACAGGTTCAGTAAAATTATTTAATAACTGATATGAAATGTCTGCTGGTAGGTTAGTACTTTAAAATTATTTCTGCGTTTTGTAAAAAAAAAAACCTAGTCCTTTCTATCAAAGTGACCGGGACCATTCTTTGAAATTTCCGTTTTAAGTGCAGTCATCCCTTAAGTATATATACTTTTTTTAACTGGTACTTTGTTGCCCGAGCGATGCCAAGTAATAATAACAATTGTTGTTTCATTTAAATTAGTAGTAAGATTATTGTGTTGTTATTGCAATATATATCTATTTGATGAATGAGCTTTATAGACCATGCGGTGTTTCTGATAAAAGTAGAAGATCATCTGCAAAAAGCAGATGGCTTACATGCATTGTGTCTAATGATACTTTATCTCCAATTATGCATATATTCTTGGAAGTAATTTATGAACATGGTAAATAATGTTGGACATAAAATACAGCCCTGGTGAACTCCATTGTGTGATTGAAATGGCTGCCATATGCCTCTATCAGTCTGAACGCTATATGTAACATTAACATGTAAACATTTAATTATTGTTAAAACATTACCTGTAATCTTCATAAGTGCAATGTTATTAAATAATTTACTTCTATCTACAGAAATGAATGTTCATGTGAGATCTGCAAAGCATACATAAACATTTTTCGTTTTACATTTGTACACATCAGTCAGGGTTTCTAATTAGTAAATATGTGATCTGTTGTTCTAAATCCATGTCTAACCCTAGCTCGACAGATATCAATTTTATTGTTTTGTTGTAGGTATTTTACAAAAAAACATAACTACCAATACAACTACTAAGAGCGATGCCACTATAGTTACTTGTCAACTTTTGTGCAAAGGGACGATTATTGATTGGACCGACTGTCGAGGAAAATACCTTATTGATAAGATATGGTCGAATAATAAAGAAAAGAGGCATTTGATAAGCGCATTACTTACCTTGTCCACACCCTATGCCTTTTTGTTTAGCTCAATAGATTTAATAAAAGCTAGAATTTCCAGCGGTGATATTAGTAAATTAATAACTTGTGTATCTTGCAGATTAGTATTATCAG